>NW_024081325.1:177147-185686 GCF_003009895.1 Hyaena hyaena
CCAATGTTCATAGCAGCACTCTCCACAATAGCTAAAACATGGAAAGAGCCTAAGTGTCCATCATCAGACGAATGGATCAAGAAGATGTGGTTTATCTATACCATGGAATACTACATGGCAATGAGAAACAATGAAATCTGGCCATGTGTAGCAACGTGTATGGACTTTGAGGGTGTTATACTGAGCGAAATAAGTCAGGCAGAGAAGGACAAATATCACATGTTTGCACGTATAGGAGGATTAGGAGGAACTTAACGGAGGACCATGGGGGAGAAGAAGGGGGGAAATGGTGGGGGAGAGGGAGAGAGGCAAACCATGAGAGACTCTTGAATGCTGACAAAAACTGAGGACTGATGGATGTGGGGGGGTGGGGGGGGAATGGGCATGGAGGGGGGCACTTTTGGGGATGAGCACTGAGTGTTATATGGAAACGAACTTGACAATAAACTATTTGTTAAAAAAAAGAAATATCCACAAAATGTAAGAAAAAAAACACTTACAGGTAGCATCATATCAAGACACTCAAACAGGTAACTTACTGGCCCTTTAGTTTTAAATATTTTCAGCAACTATATCACTGCTACCCTTGTAGAAAATAGAAATGTTGGCAGTGATGTACACTGACTTAAGGGATTCCCAGAAATGTGATTTTTCTATATCTTACCAGTTCAGTGACAATAAAATGAATAATAAATTCCTTAAATCTAATAGCAATAGAGTTTTATCATCTACATATAAAACATAACTAAACAACAGTTGCAAAGCAGAGAGAGAGAAAGAAAGTTGAGGAGAAAGAAAGAGAGGAAGAAAGACAAAGGAAAAAAAAAGAATCAGAAAGAGGATTAAAAATCATAATGTGGTAATCTTACCTACTGATTAACCCACTGAGTATGTGGCATAAAGGAGGATTGCCATGTCTGCCACTAGCCTCAATTCTTGAGCAAGTCTCATAGTAAGAGAATCTAGCCTCCTGGGGTAGGAAATTCACTTTTAAAGTTACTGTGTATATGTGTTATGCAAGATAGTTTCAATCACTTTATCTGGAGCTTAAGTGAAAAAAAATGAAACAGACTTTGTTTCAAAATAGGAGAGAAAAAATTTGATCAATTTTTTTGAGAAACCATATGTCAGATTACAATGTGGTATCTAAATATGGTCACCTACATGTGAGAAAAAAAGATGAAATTAAATTTAAAAAGAGTGACAATTTTGCCCGGAAGGTTTTATCCAAATAGCATCTCCAACTAATTTCTCTTTTCCAAATTGCTTTTGTAAAAATATCAAAATTCCCCTTCCTTGCTTATTATACTCTGTAGAAGTTGATTATCAAATACATCCTTGTTCTCCCTGGGCAATGACTTGCCCAAGTTCAATTTATAAGTCACAAACTATACCAAGATAAGTAGCAAAAAAGATCTAGTTTAGGTTCTCTAGATACATCCATGTTGTCACAAATGGCAGTATCTCATCCTTTTCTTTAAAAAAAATTTTTTTTACAATTGTTTACTTTTGAGAAACAGAGTGAGATGGAGTGTGAGCAGGGGAGGGGCAGAGAGAGAAGGAGACACAGAATCTGAGGCAGGCTCCAGGCTCTAAGCAACATTTCAGTGCAGAGCCCAACACGGGGCTTGAACCCATGAACTGAATGAAACATGAAATCATGACCTGAGCCAAAGTCGGACACTTAACCGACTGAGCCACCCAGATGCCTAATCATCCTTTTTCATGAGGGTATTATGCTAAGTGAAATAAGTCAGACTGAGAAAAACAAATACCATATGATTTCACTCCTATGTGGAATTAAAAAACAAAACAAAACAAATGAATAAACAAAAAGCAGAATCAGACCTATAAATACAGAGAACAAACTGATGGTTGCCAAAGGGGATGGGGACAGGCAAAATAGATGTAGGAGAGAGGGAGTAAAGACTTCCAGTTATGGAATGAATAAGTCACAAGAATAAAGGGCACAGCATAAGGAATATGGCCCATGACATTGCAATAACATTGTACAGTGACAGATATTAGCCAAATTCATGGTGAGCATAGCAGAACATATAGAAAAGTCAAATCACTGTGTTTTACACCTCAAACTAACATAACATTGTGTGTCAACTATACTAAAAAAAAATTTTTTTAAAATATTTTTTAGCCAGAGACAATCGTCTGGAAATCAGAGACATTGTAAATATTTGGAAATCATAGGATGAGGGATAAAACCTAAACTCATCTCTGCAGAAAATTTGAATCTCACCTTGGTGAAGAATTATGTAGAATGAGGTCATTTCCTACCTCAAACCCAGCAAGCTCTCATACCACAGTTGGCACGGAAGACACAAAACCCCCGGGTAAGAGACAAAGGATTTTACATTCATGGATAAACAGGAGCACGAACTTAGGTTCATATTATTTCTATTTGTCTCACCTCTTCCAGTGCCTTAGAGATGTTGCACACTCAGTAGGTTTGTGTCACAGCTGACAAAGCCCAATGTTAGAAAATTTCAATTGTATAACAAACCTGCCCAATTGTGTCCCCAAAAGAAGACATTATTTCAATCATTCTGCTCAAGAGAAAATTCTAAACTCTGCCCTCAAGGAGACACAATCTCTAACTTCCTAAGCTGTTTTTTTTTTAATATTCTTGAAAAGATGGTACAAAACAGAATCTGATACAAGATGTGAAGAAATGTGAGACTCGTAGAGAATTGTCTCCTGACAACATGCTCACCACTAAATTCTTTGGAAAGATGAAAGTTTCTTAATGAGAAACTCATGGTTTACAGGCTACACATCATAGTGAGCTCACCACACAGCTTGTGTCATGGAGCATCCAACAAACATAAGGGATTATTTAATAGATTTGACATGATTTTGATCATGCATTATTTTATCCCAAATTTTAATATGTTTCCCCTTCCTTCTTGCTTAATTTGAAAAACTTCTGAGAGCTATGAATTACTTATTGTCGTTGTGTTACTTATACAACAAAAGAGGTTCAGAGTGGTTGAATAAATTTATGCAAGGTAACAAAGCTAAAAGCCTTTTTGTCAAAATGTACATTACTATTTCATGAAAATAATTACCAGGGGCACCTGGGTGGCTCAGCCTGTTAAGCATCCAACTCTTGATTTTGGCTCAGGTCATGATCCCATGGTTCATGAATTCCAGCCCTGCATCAGGCTCTGGGCTGACAGTGTGGAATCTGCTTAGGATTCACTCTCTCTTCCCGCAACATCTCTCTCTCTGTCTCACTTTCTCTCTCTGTCTCACTTTCTCTCTCTCAAAATAAATGAATAAACTTTAAAAAAAATTACCAAAATATGACAATTCCTCAAACTACTACAGATACGAAGATTTTAGGAGTAGATGACATTTCCCCCATATATTTGCTTTTTTCTGAATTTTTCAATTTCAGATTAGAGTTAGTTGAAGAATATAGTCTCCTTCTTTGAGAATAACTCCCAAAGTACAGTGGGAAGAATAACTCCTTAGTAGATGGAACCCGGCCAAAATAATTTCATTTCCACCATTTATTAATACTGTAATCATAATAAGGACTTAATTTTTCTGAGCCTCCTCTTCCATGTCAGTAAAATTATAATATTATTAGTAGCCAGAGAACTTTATTCTACAATTTAAGTTAGACAGCATATGTAAATTTAACAGCACATACTAGGTATTCGTCAAATTGGAATGATAATTTTCATATTCTGAGTAGACTAGTTATTTCAGCTCCATTTTCCCCCTTCCGTTTTAAAGCTATTAGACATAAGGAGTCTGAGTTGTCTTAGAAAATTACAAGACAGATTTTTCTTTCCAGATAGAACTGCTCCATTAATTTTTTTACAGCATCATAAATCACTTTTTAAAAATAAATAATTCAAGAGATCCTTTGTTACTAACATGTTGGTTTGTGTTCTAGTTAACACATGATTTTAGTTCAGCAAAATATTACAATATGTTGGTTGTTTGGGTATTTTGTGAGGCATGCTAAGTCATCTGTATCAAATTATATTATGGTGATCTTACAACTGACTGTAAAAACTGAAGATGGTGTGAAGTTCTCTAGAAACACATTTCTAACTATGTCTTAAAATTATTCCTATTCTATTTTCTATATGAAACTAGTTTTCCAACATACATGTATTTTCTTTTGAATTTTTGTTTCATATTTTATGCTTTTATAGAGATTTTATATATTTTGAGTGGTGTTTCTTTTTTTGTTTGTTTCAAATTTTTGTTTACATTTAAGGTTGTTAACATATAGGGTAATATTGATTTCAAGAGTGGAATTAGTGATTCATCACTTATATAGAACACCCAGTGCTCATCCCAAGTGCCCTTCTTAACACCCTTCACCCACTGAGCCTGTCTCCCCACCCAATAACCCTCCATTAACCCTGTTTGTTCTCTATAGTTAAGAGTCCATTATGGTTTACTTCACTCATATTTATTTGTTTAAATCAGTAGCAAGTACCTTTTGATTTAAATATTACTATTATCTTTTGAATTGGTAAAGGTAAATACATTTTAAAAAGTTTTTAAGGAAATGAAACATTAAAACAATTAAAAAAAAAGGGAGGGGTGCCTGGGTGGCTCAGTCAGTTAAGTGTCCGACTTCAACTCAGGTCAGGATCTCACAGTTTGTGGGTTCGAGCCCCGTGTTGGGTTCTGTGCTGACTGCCAGCTCAGAGCCTGGAGCCTGTTTCAGATTCTGTATCTCCCTGTCTCTCTGACCCTCCCCTGCTCATGAGGTCTCTCTCTCTCACAGAAATAAATAAAACATTAAAAAATTAAAAAAAAGTTTTTAAGGTGAATACATTTTAATTGTATCCGTGAAGTAGAACTTTAAGAGCATTCTTAAATTAACATAATGTATTGTTATATAATTCACCTAAAAATGTATTCGATATGTCATTATAATAAAGGAGATAATCAAAAAGCACAGTTTCCTTCCCCTCCCCTTTCCCACAGACAAGTACTTATTAGAAGTACTCTTTTCATCAGGAATATACCCAACTACAGCTTGAAAGTCAAATCTGGCCACTTCCTGTTTTTGTGAATAAAGTTTTACTGAAACACAGCCAAAGTCATTCCTTTATATATTGTCAATATATGCTTTCATTCTTTTCTAAAAATGTTTATTTTTGAGAGAGAGATAGAATCTCAAGCTGGGTCCCCACTGTGAGCATAGAACTCAATGTGGAGCTCAATTTCATGAACTTGAGATTGACCTAAGCTGAAATCAAGATTCAGAAGCTTAACCAACTGAGCCACCCAGAGGTCTCAGTATATGCTTTCTTATTACAATGGCAGAGTGAAGTCATTGTGACAGAGACCATATGTCCTCAAAGCCTAAGATGTTTATTTGCTGATATTTGCCAAAAAATGTTCATTGGCCCTGCATAACACAGTTATGTGTATATTCTTCCACATAAAAAATTAGGTTCATTCTAATTTCTCAGAAGCTACACATTGCTTAGTTCCTGCTTCAAGGACTATTGCTGTTTCAAATTGCATATCCTTGAATAATTATAAAGATGATAATCTTTATTGACAACTATATTACCACTCCAAACTGCATATGCGTATGCATATATTCTGATATATTTTCCCCATTGCACTGACTTGTTTATCCTTCTTTTTCCTTAAAATAAAATAAATAAGTAAATAAATAAATAAGAAAACCCAGACACACAAAATTCATACTGTCATGCAATGAATCAAAACAGTAAGTATGAAAAGTAGGACAGTGTTACCTACAATCAAGAGAAAAATAAGTGAAAAGAAAATAGATCCAGAAATTACAAAGTTAATGGAACTAGTAGACAATGTCTTTAAAACAATCACTACAATATGCTTAAGAATTACAAAGAAAAATGAGGATCTGAAAAGAAATAGAAGTTACATAAAAGAAGCAAGTGGAACTACTAAAGATAAAAATATAAAATCTGAAATAAAATATTCACTAGTCTTGATTAACAACAGGTTAGGCACAGGGAAAAAAATGAAGCGAATTAAAGGAAGATGTGGCAATAAAACTACTATTAAACATAGAACAATGCTAAAAATTGAACAGGGCATCAGTTAGCTACAGGAAAATATCAGCTGGTTTAGAATATATATTATTGGGGTCCAGAAGAGGAGCAAAAAGAGTAGTAAAATATTTGAAAAAGTAATGGCTATATATATTCAAAATGTGCTTTAAAAGTATAAATACTTCAGGGGCACCTGGTTGGCTCAGCTGACTAAGCCAAATGAAAAAGATGCTTCTTTCTGGGGAGGAGGGGGTGGTACCACAAAAAAAAAAAAAAAAAAAAAGCAAAGTAACAGAGAAAACCATAAACATACCAAAATTCTGAGATAAAAGCCAAAGAGTGAGTATTTTCAGGGAATAGGGATTTTTACAACCTATGGAGGAAACTAGGGCAGATGAATGCTCAGGCCAGTTAACCTGTTCACAAAAGACCTGAGAAGACAATAAGCTTCCAACTGTAGCTTGTCCTTAGGCTCAGAACAAGTAGGAAATATAAGCCAGTAGAACGATAAGGGCCTGGGTAGACAATGAAGGAATGATCCAAGAGTCAATTTGCAAAGACTTGAAGAGTAGTATTTTACATTGCTTTGGTTCTTTCCCCTCTTTTTTCCCTTTTTATTTTCTTTTCCTTACTCTCTTTGCCTTCTTTCCCTTTCTTCTTTCTTCCATCCTTTTCCCCCCTTCCTCTCGTTCTTCCTACATGAGTTTCTTTCCTCCTTAAAACCCTCTCAATCTATTTTTTGCATGTAATACTCAAAATATCCATTTTTTAACAAAAATGCAAAGAAACAAAGACATATTATCCATTTACGGGAAAACAAGAAATAAATATTGTCAATGAGGAAGTGCAGATGTTGGATTTTCTATATGAAGACTTTAAATCAACATTCTTAAATGTGTTCAGATAGCTAAAGGAAACCATTGACGAAAAGCTAGAGGAAATGGGAGCAATGTAGAAAAGCAATGAACTAGAGAATATCAATAAAGAAAGAAACTGTAAAAAGGACCATAAAGACTCTGGAGCTGACAAGTACAATAACTGAAAGGAGATTTCACTAGAGCTCAATAGTATTTTTGAGAAGACAGAAGATTGACTCACTAAGCTTAAAGATAATTTAACCAGTCTGAGGAGAAGAAATAAAAAATACAGAAAAATGAATACAGCCTAGGGATCCTTGAAACATTATCAATTACATTGACATATGTATTATGTGAGTTCCAGAAGGAGAAGAAAGAGGGGGGAAAAAGGCAGAGAGACTATTTGTAGAAATAATAGCTAAAAATTTCTCAGATTTCTTGAAATATGTCAATCTAGATATCTAAGAATTTTAATAAACTCTGAGTAGGATAAACAAAGATATCCACACTAAGACATATCATAATAAAACTGTGGAAAGCCAAATATACATAGAATCTCAAAAGCAGCAATTAAGAAAGCAACAAGAGAAAAGTGACATCCTTCTTTTCAAGTTCCTTTCCAAAACAGAAGAGATAACATTTCCCAACTGATTCTTTAAGACCAGCATTACCCTGATACAAAAGCCAGACAGACATTATAATTAAACTACAGACCAATATCCCTTATGAATATAAATGGAAAATTGTCAGCAAAATATTAGCAAACTAAATTCAACAACATATTCAAATAATTATATATTGTGACCAAATGAGATTTATCCCAGGAATCAAGGGCAGTTTAACATAATAAAGCTAATCAACAATATACCACATTAATAGAATGAAGAGGATATAAACACATGATCATCTCAACTCAGAGAAGGCACTGGACAAAAGCCAACTTTCTTTCATAATAAAGGCACTCAGAAAACTAAGAATAGAAAGGAACTTTTTTTTTTTTTAATGAAAAACCCATACCTAATGTCATGTTCAATGGTAAAAGATAGAAAGCATTGTTCCTAAGATCAGGAACAAGATAAGAATGCTTGCTTTTGCCAAGGCTGTTTGCATTAGACTGAAAGTTCTATTTCTTTGTGTCTTCTTCAATTTCCTTCATAAGTTTTCTATAGTTTTCATCATATAGATCTCTTGTATCCTTGGTTAGGTTTATTCCTAGGTATTTTATGGTTTTTTGTGCAATTGTGAATGGGATCAGCTTCTTGATTTCTCTTTCTGTTGCTTCATTGTTGGTGTATAAAAATGCAACAGATTTCTGTACGTTGATTTTGTACCCTGAAACTTTGCTGAATTCTTGGATCAGTTCTAGTAGGCTTCTGGTGGAGTCTATTCATAACAGCACTCTCAACAATAGCTAAAACATGGAAAGAGCCTAAGTGTCCATCAACGGACGAATGGATCAAAAAGATGTGGTTTATCTCTACCATGGTATACTACATGGCAATGAGAAACAATGAAATCTGGCCATGTGTAGCAACATGGATGGACCTTGAGGGTGTTATGCTGAGCAAAATAAGTCAGGCAGAGAAGGACAAATATCACATGTTTGCACGTATAGGAGGATTAGGAGGAACTTAATGGAGGACC